>NW_027423062.1:5000-12500 GCF_048934315.1 Petromyzon marinus | reverse complement strand
GTGTGTGTCTGTGTGTGTGTGTGTCTGTGTGTGTGTGTGTGTCTGTGTGTGTGTGTGTGTCTGTGTGTGTGTGTGTGTCTGTGTGTGTGTGTGTCTGTGTGTGTGTGTCTGTGTGTGTGTGTCTGTGTGTGTGTGTGTCTGTGTGTGTGTGTGTCTGTGTGTTTGTGTGTCTGTGTGTGTGTCTGTCTGTGTGTGTGTGTCTGTGTGTGTGTGTGTGTGTCTGTGTGTGTCTGTGTGTGTCTGTGTGTGTGTGTCTGTGTGTGTGTGTGTGTCTGTGTGTGTGTGTCTGTGTGTGTGTGTGTGTCTGTGTGTGTGTGTGTGTCTGTGTGTGTCTGTGTGTGTCTGTGTGTGTGTGTGTCTGTGTGTCTGTGTGTGTCTGTGTGTGTGTGTCTGTGTGTGTGTGTCTGTGTGTGTGTGTCTGTGTGTGTGTGTCTGTGTGTGTGTGTCTGTGTGTGTGTGTCTGTGTGTGTGTGTCTGTGTGTGTGTGTGTCTGTGTGTGTGTGTGTCTGTGTGTGTGTGTGTCTGTGTGTGTGTGTCTGTGTGTGTGTGTGTGTGTCTGTGTGTGTGTGTCTGTGTGTGTGTCTGTGTGTGTGTGTCTGTGTGTGTGTGTCTGTGTGTGTGTGTGTGTCTGTGTGTGTGTGTCTGTGTGTGTGTGTCTGTGTGTGTGTGTCTGTGTGTGTGTGTCTGTGTGTGTGTGTGTCTGTGTGTGTGTGTCTGTGTGTGTGTGTCTGTGTGTGTGTGTCTGTGTGTGTGTGTCTGTGTGTGTGTGTCTGTGTGTGTGTGTCTGTGTGTGTGTGTGTCTGTGTGTGTGTGTCTGTGTGTGTGTGTGTCTGTGTGTGTGTGTGTGTGTGTCTGTGTGTGTGTGTCTGTGTGTGTGTGTCTGTGTGCGTGTGTCTGTGTGTGTGTGTCTGTGTGTGTGTCTGTGTGTGTGTGTCTGTGTGTGTGTGTCTGTGTGTGTGTGTCTGTGTGTGTGTGTCTGTGTGTGTGTGTGTGTGTCTGTGTGTGTGTGTGTCTGTGTGTGTGTGTCTGTGTGTGTGTCTGTGTGTGTGTGTGTCTGTGTGTGTGTGTCTGTGTGTGTGTGTCTGTGTATGTGTGTCTGTGTGTGTGTGTCTGTGTGTGTGTCTGTGTGTGTGTGTCTGTGTGTGTGTGTCTGTGTGTGTGTCTGTGTGTGTGTGTGTGTCTGTGTGTGTGTGTCTGTGTGTGTGTGTCTGTGTGTGTGTGTGTCTGTGTGTGTGTGTGTGTGTCTGTGTGTGTGTGTGTCTGTGTGTGTGTGTGTCTGTGTGTGTGTGTGTGTCTGTGTGTGTGTGTGTCTGTGTGTGTGTGTCTGTGTGTGTGTGTCTGTGTGTGTGTGTCTGTGTGTGTGTGTCTGTGTGTGTGTGTCTGTGTGTGTGTGTCTGTGTGTGTGTCTGTGTGTGTGTATGTGTCTGCGTGTGTGTCTGTGTGTGTGTGTGTGTCTGTGTGTGTGTGTGTGTGTCCGGCAAAACAACCCCCTACCTCCTCGCGGTGCCGGACGGGCAACTCTGTCGTGGACAGTGCTGTGGGGGGAGTTCCAATTTTGATTGGCTCCTCCCCTCATGGCATATGTGTCCACCACAGGGGCTAAACGGGGGCTCTGGACGGGTGCGAGGGGCTGGTAACCCCTCCACCTTCAATTAATTACCACAAAACCACGAATTAAAGTGAAATATGTAACAACTAAGCTTGTGCCGGAGGCCCCGGGGGGCCAGGCGTCTATGACGTCTCCTGGCCAAACCCCAATTGGCGGAGCCAGGAGATTGAATACCTACCCTCGGGGCTACTCCAGAAACAACGAAAAGCCACTACGGGTGGCCACGTGGAATGTTCGAACGCTCACTGCAGAGGAGAGGCTGCCACTCCTCTGTCGGGAGCTGGACCGGTACCGCCTGGATCTATGCGGCATTCAGGAGGTCCGGTGGACCGGCTCTGGCTCCTGCCACCATGAGGGGTGGACAGTCCTCTACTCGGGGCAGCAGACTGCCAAACAACAGGGTGTGGGTCTTCTTTTGAACAAAAGAATGAAGGGGGCGTGGGAGCGTGGCGGTGAGGTGTGGGAAGCTGTAAGCCCCAGGCTACTTTGGGCTCGCCTTCCCATCAACCGGAGGCGAGGAATGGTGGTCGTGGTTACTTATGCCCCCACCGAAGATGAACATCCGTGGAGGGATGCAGGCAAAGCCGATGAGTCAGATGCCTTCTATGACCTCCTGTCACAGGTGCTAGCTAAAGTGGCCACTCGGGATAGAGTCATCATGTTGGGTGACTTCAATGCCCGAGTTGGTCATGATACTGGCACCTGGTCTGGAGTGATTGGAGGGCATGGGCCAGATCAGCTCAATAACAATGGTAGGAGGCTGCTAGATTTTTGTGCAGCCCATGGGCTTGTAATTACCAACACGCTGTTCCGGCATCGGCGCATCCACACAACATCATGGATGCATGCCGGGTCCAAGCAAGAACATCTGCTGGACTACATAGTGACGGACCAGCGAATGCGAGCCCATGTCCTTGACACCAGGACCTACCGTGGAGCTGATCTGCCCTCTGACCATCGACTAGTCATCTGTAAGATGCGCCTGCCATTCTTCCACTCCGGTGGTGGGTGTACACCCAGGACCCCATTCCAACCTAAAGTGGCCTGGTCTCAGTTATCTGATGAAAGTTGCAAGCGAGAATTTCATCATCGCTTGCGGCTGGGATTGGCATCGTCCCCGACTCCTCCTGATGTCGAGGGTAAATGGGCGAGGTTTAGGACTGTGACTCATGCAGCTGCAATGGCTGCTTTGGGTACGCGGTCCAGACCTCCCCAGACACCCTGGATGACAGAGGAGTTGTTCAGGATGGTTGAGAAAAAGCGACAGGCCCACTGTCATCGGCTACAGAATCCCACGTCAGAGAATGAGGAGGCTTACCGCAGCCTTCGCTCGGAGGTTCGGAGAGCCGTGAGGCGCTGCAAGGATGGGTGGTGGTCGCGGGTTGCTGAGGAGATGGAGTCTGCCTCAGTGGCCCGTGATCACAAATCGCTATTTAACTCCATCAAAAAAGTAACCTGCAGCGCCACACCTATTACCATCATTAGGGGAAAAAACGGTGATCCAATTTCCGACCCCCAGGAACAGGTTCGCAGATTTGCTGAGCATTTCTGTGAGGTCCTGGGGGAGGGAAAATCCCACAGCCAGGAAAACATCGTGGCACAAAGTGAGGATGACCCTGCTGAGGCTGCGGTGCCTCAAATATTGGATGAAGTCACCCCCTGTGAGTGGCTGGCTGAGGTGCCATCTGCTGAGGAAGTATTGAAGGCGATCCGGAGTCTGAGACCAGGAAAGGCAGCGGGTAGAGATGATCTCCCAAGCGAAATGCTGAGGGAGGGTGGCGTTTGTGCACAGACTGCCCTATATGACATCATAACAACAGTCTGGACCACTGGACGGGTTCCGCAGGATTGGAAGGATGCCCTGGTGGTCCCCCTTTTTAAGAAGGGGGACCGCACAGACTGTAACAACTACAGGGGCATCTCACTCCTCAGTGTGCCGGGAAAGGTCCTGGCAAGGATTATTCAGCATCGCCTTGCCAGGCACGCTGAGGAGAGGCTTGCGGAGCCCCAATGCGGTTTCAGGAAAGGGCGGTCCTGCACAGATGCCATATTTTCTGTCCGTCTGCTACAGCAGAGGTGTAGGGAATTCCAACAAGACCTACATCTCTGCTTTATTGACCTGGTCAAGGCCTATGATACCATCAGTAGGCCTGGGCTCTGGGTCGTTCTTCGTGCTTTTGGAGTACCTGACCCTCTGCTCACGATCATTAAGGACCTTCATGATGGTGAGCGGGCCCGGGTAAAACTACGTGGCCGGGAGTCAGAGCCATTCCCTGTACACCTTGGGGTGCGACAGGGATGTCCTCTGGCTCCCACATTATTTAACATCTATTTTGACCACGTAGTTCGTGAAGCCTTCAATAGCTGTACCGGGGGAATCTCCATATGGTACAGATATAATGGGAGGCTAATCGATGCCCGGGTGCGGTCAAGGGATGGCTCCCTATTGCTCAACCACGTTATGTATGCTGATGACTTGGTAATAGCTGCTCAGTCAGAGGAGGAGTTGCAGACGCTGCTGCTGAGACTGGAGCGTGCCACTAAGAGGTGGGGCCTTACCATCAGCCCCACCAAAACTAAGCACCTGCCTGGGTATTTTGTACCATCGGACACTCCACCCCCACAACTCCCAATCGGTGATGGGGCAGTTGTGGAGAGAGTGGAGAGTTTCCCATACCTGGGCAGTGTGCTTATGACTGGCTCCAGTTTAACAGCAGAGGTCTCACTCCGAATCAGTCGAGCGGCAATATCTTTTCATCGGTTGCGTAACGCTGTGTGGAAGCTACCTGGTCTATCGCTCCGCACTAAGCTTCAGGTCTTCTCGGCCACGGTCATTCCCTCCCTTCTCTACGCTTGCGAAACGTGGACCCCCCTAATGGAACATCTTCGCCGGTTAGAAACATTTAGGCTGACCTGCCTACGATCCATCCTGGGTTTAACCAGACTGGATTGTGTGAGGAGCTCACAAATCCTTGAAAGATCTGGGCAGGGTCCCATCGGTGAGCTCCTCCGGCAGGCAAGGCTGCGATGGCTGGGTCATGTAGCCCGCATGCCCAGCCACCGCATGCCGAAACAGCTTTTGTTTGGCCGGATTGAGGGGGCTAAGCGGGCGCGGCACGGGCTAGAGAAGAGATGGAGTGATGTGGTACAGGAGGACGTGGAGCTGAGTGGACTTGCCGATGACTGGTACCAGCGGTGTCAAGATCGGCCTCTGTGGAGGAGGCTCGTGAAGGATGCTACTGGGCAGTTGGAGGCAGTCGCCCTCCAACAACAACGGAGGGCGGAGGAGCGACGCTCACAACAGCGAGCGGAGCGCCGGGTGGCTAAAGCACAGCAGGTTGGCACAGTAGGGGGCACAGGTGGTGCATCAGCCAGTCATCTCAGTCAGTCGACCCGTGGCACCTGGGTCTGCCCCGTGACCTCCTGCCAGCGGGCGTTCGACACTTCACGTGGCCTCAGGGTGCACATAGCCTGGCACAAGCGTCGTGGTGACGTCACCGCCACTTAGTGGCGAATGGCGGTTGTTGTTGTTGTTGTTGTGTCTGTCTGTGTGTGTGTGTCTGTGTGTGTGTGTCTGTGTGTGTGTGGAGTGGCCCCTCGGGGCCACTCCAGAAACAACGAAAAGCCACTACGGTTGGCCACGTGGAATGTTCGAACGCTCACTGCAGAGGAGAGGCTGCCACTCCTCTGTCGGGAGCTGGACCGGTACCGCCTGGATCTATGCGGCATTCAGGAGGTCCGGTGGACCGGCTCTGGCTCCTGCCACCATGAGGGGTGGACAGTCCTCTACTCGGGGCAGCAGACCGCCAAACAACAGGGTGTGGGTCTTCTTTTGAACAAAAGAATGAAGGGGGCGTGGGAGCGTGGCGGTGAGGTGTGGGAAGCTGTAAGCCCCAGGCTACTTTGGGCTCGCCTTCCCATCAACCGGAGGCGAGGAATGGTGGTCGTGGTTACTTATGCCCCCACCGAAGATGAACATCCGTGGAGGGATGCAGGCAAAGCCGATGAGTCAGATGCCTTCTATGACCTCCTGTCACAGGTGCTGGCTAAAGTGGCCCCTCGGGATAGAGTCATCATGTTGGGTGACTTCAATGCCCGAGTTGGTCATGATACTGGCACCTGGTCTGGAGTGATTGGAGGGCATGGGCCAGATCAGCTCAATAACAACGGTAGGAGGCTGCTAGATTTTTGTGCAGCCCATGGGCTTGTAATTACCAACACGCTGTTCCGGCATCGGCGCATCCACACAACATCATGGATGCATGCCGGGTCCAAGCAAGAACATCTGCTGGACTACATAGTGACGGACCAGCGAATGCGAGCCCATGTCCTTGACACCAGGACCTACCGTGGAGCTGATCTGCCCTCTGACCATCGACTAGTCATCTGTAAGATGCGCCTGCCATTCTTCCACTCCGGTGGTGGGTGTACACCCAGGACCCCATTCCAACCTAAAGTGGCCTGGTCTCAGTTATCTGATGAAAGTTGCAAGCGAGAATTTCATCATCGCTTGCGGCTGGGATTGGCATCGTCCCCGACTCCTCCTGATGTCGAGGGTAAATGGGCGAGGTTTAGGACTGTGACTCATGCAGCTGCAATGGCTGCTTTGGGTACGCGGTCCAGACCTCCCCAGACACCCTGGATGACAGAGGAGTTGTTCGCGATGGTTGAGAAAAAGCGACAGGCCCACTGTCATCGGCTACAGAATCCCACGTCAGAGAATGAGGAGGCTTACCGCAGCCTTCGCTCGGAGGTTCGGAGAGCCGTGAGGCGCTGCAAGGATGGGTGGTGGTCGCGGGTTGCTGAGGAGATGGAGTCTGCCTCAGTGGCCCGTGATCACAAATCTCTATTTAACTCCATCAAAAAAGTAACCTGCAGCGCCACACCTATTACCATCATTAGGGGAAAAAACGGTGATCCAATTTCCGACCCCCAGGAACAGGTTCGCAGATTTGCTGAGCATTTCTGTGAGGTCCTGGGGGAGGGAAAATCCCTCAGCCAGGAAAACATCGTGGCACAAAGTGAGGATGACCCTGCTGAGGCTGCGGCGCCTCAAATATTGGATGAAGTCACCCCCTGTGAGTGGCTGGCTGAGGTGCCATCTGCTGAGGAAGTATTGAAGGCGATACGGAGTCTGAGACCAGGAAAGGCAGCGGGCAGAGATGATCTCCCAAGCGAAATGCTGAGGGAGGGTGGCGTTTGTGCACAGACTGCCCTATATGACATCATAACAACAGTCTGGACCACTGGACGGGTTCCGCAGGATTGGAAGGATGCCCTGGTGGTCCCCCTTTTTAAGAAGGGGGACCGCACAGACTGTAACAACTACAGGGGCATCTCACTCCTCAGTGTGCCGGGAAAGGTCCTGGCAAGGATTATTCAGCATCGCCTTGCCAGGCACGCTGAGGAGAGGCTTGCGGAGCCCCAATGTGGTTTCAGGAAAGGGCGGTCCTGCACAGATGCCATATTTTCTGTCCGTCTGCTACAGCAGAGGTGTAGGGAATTCCAACAAGACCTACATCTCTGCTTTATTGACCTGGTCAAGGCCTATGATACCATCAGTAGGCCTGGGCTCTGGGTCGTTCTTCGTGCTTTTGGAGTACCTGACCCTCTGCTCACGATCATTAAGGACCTTCATGATGGTGAGCGGGCCCGGGTAAAACTACGTGGCCGGGAGTCAGAGCCATTCCCTGTACACCTTGGGGTGCGACAGGGATGTCCTCTGGCTCCCACATTATTTAACATATATTTTGACCACGTAGTTCGTGAAGCCTTCAATAGCTGTACCGGGGGAATCTCCATATGGTACAGATATAATGGGAGGCTAATCGATGCCCGGGTGCGGTCAAGGGATGGCTCCCTATTGCTCAACCACGTTATGTATGCTGATG